>NC_056749.1:357458392-357503392 GCF_019279795.1 Protopterus annectens
GTCAGTTGCTAATCTGACTGCTCGTTCGCCACAGTTGTTAACTCGCAGAGCTGTAAAAGTTTGTTTTGCAATGATAAAGTCAGGTATGTCAATCCATGTTGCAGGATCAGCTGTTAGGAAAGATGGGTTTATGTTGACAGTAGTGAAAAGATTAATTGATCGTTCTGTTGCGAAGTCAGATAAGGTCTTGCCCTGGAAACTGGCAACAGCTTTTGCATCGACTCTTCTTAGATCTTCCTTACTGGGTGGCTTTTTCAAGGCTTCAATAATGTGTTGTTTCTCTTCATTCCACACTCAATCTGAGAACAAGGGCAGTGCTATGAGATCTTCCCTCAAATACCAAAGGTGTCCCTTGAGATTTCACCAAGCAGCTTCAGCCATCTGGTTGTCTATGGCACTCCAGTGTCTGCAACAGGCAAAGATCATTCAGTTGAGCATTGCAAGTGTCAGTAGCTGAAAACCATGCCTTAATGTACACTGTCACTGTGAAGAGGCAGATTCGGCAAAAAGCCTGAATTTCATGTGCAGTTAACCTAAACTGCTCCTGGAAGGAGTAGATTTCAAGGCAGTATATGCCTTTTGCCATCCACTTAGCATGATGGTATGCATCAGGTGGACTGAAGGCAAATGCTTCACCTTGTGGTTGGTCATCGAGGATGAGCAGTGACAGCTTGAGAAATTCAAGGTGGTTATCATGAGGCTGTGCTTCACATGTCAGCTTGTCTCACAGTAGTGCAACAACCTCACTTCACTTCTCAGCTAGCCAGTGTTTCTCACAGTCTAACAAACATCCATTACCTCCAGTTTCCTTAACCAGTGGTGCATATGCATTCAAGTCAAGAAGTTTCCAGTATTCTTTAAATCTTTTTAAATTATTTGTGGTCCTGAAGATGGGAAGAACATGCCAAACACTGCTATAGAAATAATTTCTAAAATGTGATGTCTGCATGGTAAAAACAAGAGTTGTTTCTCAAATGCTCAGTGAATCACTGTGATGGCACATACATGCACACCAGTATTGGCACTTGTAGTATCAAAGCACAAACCAGCTAGACATTCTGGAACACCTGGCCAGCTATGCAATGTCTATACCACTGCTTGTACCATCAGCTCACCAGTGCTTGATAGAAGTTGGGGTATTGTCTAGCAGTTTTTCAGTATTTCGACCTGTAACAATTGGCATGTAATCAGCAAATTGTCCATCACCTTGATGTAACAGCTTCCCATCAGAATGTGCTACAAGGGGTGTTGATGGTTGAAACTGCTTCTTTACATTCTCAGCAATGGATTGTCGTGCAGCTTGCCTTGTTCTGTGTATTGAACTTGTGGACATGACCAGATAATTTACATCAACACCAGCCGCTTGCAGAACTGGTGCAACAATATGCATCACTTGACGAGAAGTTATTCTTGTGTGGTCCAAGCTGGCAACAAAAAGAGGATCATCCACCAGTCATCACTTTTTTGGATAGCGATCCAGGTGATCCTGAATCTACTGTGCTCACTTCTTTGACTGGCTGTCTACCAGTTACTAAATTCTGGTGGTATTTTTGACATGATTGCTGCTGCATCATCTTCGTCATTTTCATGTTCACTGCTATCTTCTGCCTCTGTCAGCTCTCCAGCTTCTCTGACTGTTTCATTCAGCTGTTCTTTCTTTGTGTTTCATATCTTCCTGTAGTAATTTTTGTTTTCTTACCATTCATTTTTTTGAATTCAATGTCCTCTCCAGCAATTATCATTTTTCTGTCTGTACATTGATCTTGTAGAAACTCCCAGTCTTCTTGAGTCTTTATCAATAATTCTGCATCAGCATGCCCCACATCAAAAAGCTTCAAAAGTGCATTGCTAAAATCTGTTTCTGAGATTGTGTATCTGACTGGCACTTCCTATTGTTCCTGATTCTAGAATGCTTCTCATACAGACTTTTGAGTTTTGCTACTGCATTCGGCTTCTGCATTGTAGGTATGCTAACTAACTGCCATAACTGCAGAACTTCATCGACAGCATTTTAAAAACTCGCTGAAAGAGTTAGCTTGTTGCTTTTAAGATCATAGAACAGTATGCATAAACGTGACTGTTGGCTGGAAGTTGATTTGAGCGAGTTGAGATATTAAGGGCAGGTAACTGCTGGCTAACAAGTCAGACATCAGTAGCAGCTCTGGTTGACTTTCTCACTGAGTTCATGGTCCACCATTAGGGGGACTGGGCTCTATCAATTAACATTAACACTGCCAGTCACATGTGCAGAAACGGTATGAATTAATAAATCATCAAAAAGTAATTAAAACCAATGTTTCACTCTGAACAAAAAAGAAAGAAAAAGCCCTGTTGCTGAGTGATGGAACAATTACACAATAGTCCAGTCAAAAACAAGAAGTATGTTCCAAACATTAAACCACCATGAAGGAGCTCAAATCCAAGTAAAAATCCAGGTAAAACTCCACAAAAACTTTATTGTAAAGGTAAGCGCTTTCGCAACCTGTCCTGGTTGCTTCTTCAGGCCAGAATAAACTTTTCTAAAAACTCACACCCATTTTTAAATACATGTCATATGAAATCATCCAATCAAGTCAAAAAGGTACGGATGCTTTCCAAGCTTAAAGAGATAAACAATTTAAAAACAATTTAGAGACAATTTAATTACAATTTAAAAGACATGTTCTCCCCTCTTATGTAAAAAACATATATAATTACATAATTACAAAAAAAATGTGTAAAACATATATATATATATATATATATATATATATATATATGTAAGATGCATAAGAATATGTATCTAAAAATGATGACTAAAAAAGGGACCTAATAGGACTGCTTGATGTTACTTTCTTCCTAAGTTTCCTACCTTTTAGGAATGGTTTCAATGATATATAATCATCGAGCCCCGGTGGTTTATGTGCAGCTAATATCAAAATCCACCTAAGCTCTTTTTGTTCCATTTTATTACATAAGTCCCCACCTCTCATGCTTTCTGTTAGTGTATCTATAATGGAAAAACTAAAATAATGATTCTTCCCATTTTGAATCATATGTTTGGCTATTGCATTATGTTCCTGTCCTCTCCTGAAACAATAAAGGTAATTAAATTGTTTTTAAATTGTCTATCTCTTTAAGCTTGGAAAGCATCCTTACCTTTTTGACTTGATTGGATGATTTCATATGACCTGTATTTTAAATGGGTGTGAGTTTTTAAAAAAGTTTATTCTGGTCTGAGGAAGCAACCAAGACAGGTTGCGAAAGCGCTTACCCTTTACAATAAAGTTTTTGTGGAGTTTTACCTGGATTTTTACTTGGATTTGAGCTCCTTCATGGTGGTTTAATGTTTCACTCTGCACAGTGCAAACAAGAAACATCATAGAATTTTGAACAATGAAAACAGAATTAAATAGTGCACAAGGCTTTAAATAAGTAAAGTCGGTTGCAGGAAGTTATGGAAACTCAAGTAAAACTGACTGGAGACAGATAAATGCAACACTGGAATGCAATTAGTGGTACTGGAAACAGTGTGACTTTTTACATGCATATGTATATATAGATATAGATATAACGCATGCACAGAGCTTCCTGGATTTTGTAAACACAAAGACCCTGGACCAGATAGTCAATACACCAACCAGGGTTGTAACCATACTGGATCTGGTCCTCACTAATATCGGAGACTGCTGCACAGCCCCAACTGTAATGCCTTCTCTGGTAAGGACAGACCACAAAATGGTCTCCTTTGAAGTAAAACTAAAACCTGACCCCCCAGCTAAACTTGGAATATTCAGGAACTATTCTAAGGCTAACCTCCTGCTATTAAGTGAGACCCTGGCAAAATGTCTAGCCCGCATAAACCCTAAGAATACTTCTGCCTATGCAGAACTGTTCACAGAAACCCTGTACAAGCATGTTGATAGCTGCATGGAGGCAGCTGTACCCACCAGGAAGAAGTACAGAACTAACTCAAAAAATAAGCTATGCTGCTGGAATCGAAATCAATAGGATGTATATCAGGAGGAAGAAAATCATGGCAAAAATTAGGAGGTGAAGCACCCAAAAGGATAAAATCACTCTTGTCAAACTAAAACAACTCAGGTGACAAATAAAGCCTACCAAAGCAAAATTTGAGGTAAGTTTGGCCTCCCAGACCAAGGACAACCACAAGGCATTCTTTAGCTATGTCTGCAACCTCTAAGGCAATACACAATTGTGTGCATAGCTCACTGTAAATACAGCCACCTACACTGAGCAAGAAAATATAGCAAACCTCCTGGCTGATAAATTCAGCTGCAACTTTACCCCCCTTCTCCCCCTCAACCTTCCCTCAGTTAATATCATCAAATACAACTCCCCCCTACTATCACTAGGGAACAGGTCCTTAATCCTCTCTCTAACACCAAGAACACTGCATCAGTGGGCCCAGACAATATCCCAGGATGCCTTCTAACATGACTTATCAGGGCCTCTGGAATTACTATTTAAATGTAGCCTCCAAACAGGCTTCATGCCTCATGAATAGAGAAAGGCAACAGTCAACCCTCTGCACAAAGGTGGACCATCTACAGACCCATAAGTCTCATTAATCTTATATGTAAAGCTATGGAAAGAATCATCATGGAGCTGATCAACAGAGATATAGTAAATTCCAGACACTGGACCCAAGCCACTTTGGTTTCGTCAAGGGCAGATCATGCCTACTCAACCTGCCGGACCTCTTTGAGAAGGTTACCAAAGCAATGGATGAGGGCAAAATTGTTCACACTGCCTAGCTTGACCTGGCCAAGGCATGTGACAGAATACCCCACTCAGACATTGTTGACAAACTCAAGAGGTTAGGTACAAATCCATATGTCATCTGGTGAATTGTCAACTGGCTCACAGACAGGACCCAGGAAGTTAGAATTGGGGAGTCCACCACTACAATGAGGCCAGTCACAAGTGGAGTCCCTCAGGGATCAGTCCTTGTACCGCTCCTTTTTGCCATTTTCTTTGCAGAAGTCAAGGCCAATGTGAGTAGCCTCTGTCTGACTACATTTGTAGATGATTGCAAATATAGGAGCTGTCACCGAATCTCACACTAACACAAATGTTTTCCAGGAGGGGCTGACACAGACAAACAACTGGTGTAAGAGCCATGGACTAAAACTATGTGCCAAGAAATGCATAATAGTATTCTTTAGGAAGTCATCCTTGCCTGGTAACTATCATATTGCCAACACACCCCTTAGAGTTGACCCAGTAGTCAGGGACTGAGGAACACACACAGATAGTGAGTTAGACTTTGATCATCGTGTGTCTACAGTGGTGAGGAAATCACTCTATGTTGTGCAACTTATAAATAAAGGTATGGCATCTAAGTCCAAGGAAATCATTGTTCCACTGTGTTTGGCATTCATCAGGCGACAATACCCCCTTTGTTATGTACCTAACCAGGCATATCCAACAATTGGATGTAAGTAAAATTTCCTATGCAAAACACCTAAAGGCCCTATCCCTGTATTCTGTCTCCTACAGGCTTTTGAGGGAAGATCAATGCCTGGCATACAAGGCATTGTCAGACCCCATTCTGATGGACCTCCTGCATATCTACAAAACAAACAGCACCAGAAGTATCCATTCTAAAGACTTGCACCTTGCCTATGATATAATTAGGACCTGCTGGAGAGATAGGTATGTATCCCAGAGACTACCCCGTCCATGGAACAGACTCCCCATCCATGGGAAGCAGAGTTCTCCCTAATCCAATGCACATGCAACTTGGACAATTGGATGGGAAAGTAGAAATTCATTCCTGGTTTGGCACCTGTGTCTCTAATGGATACAGGTAACTTGTAAATCATTCATCTCCCAGACCCATGCTTACACTTATCAAGGGTATCAGAACTTGTCAGAGATTTGGGATGCATGGCTAGGCTTAAAACGGCCCTTGTGATCGTTAGCCTAGTAAACACTTATGGACCTACATATTATATATATACACACATGCGCATATATACACATATATATAGGAAAAGCAAAATCAGTAGTGTTACAACAAGACAGGTCATATAAAACACTGCTGTGGCTCAAATAGGAACATTAATAAAATATTTAATAAAATAGTTAGACTTAAACTTCTAAGAAACTTATAAAACTGGCAGATAAATGCTTTCGGGTACAAAATTACCCTTCATGAAGTTTTACTTTGTGGTGCAATGCTGTTTCTTGCTGGCTGTTCCCGTTTGCTTGCTTTGAGATTATATATATATATATATATATATATATATATATATATATATATATATATATATATATATATATATATAATTATTTATTTTTTTGATACAGGATTCCCCTTTTCTGTGCTGTTTACCTAGCTTTGCTGTATGGTAATGCCTTTGTGCATTTGTTCTCTTCATGTTACCTTGCCAATCTTAATGGTAGACAAGGTTCAAGGCTTCTAGAAGGGTATGGCTGAGGAAATACGATTCCACTGCAGGACCCACACTCCCTTTGTGTTTATTGTTTGGGGACAGCCCACCTAGAGGCAGACTGTGAGTATTCCTCCTATTTTGGTTCCAGGGTCATTCAGGGCCATTGAGACAAACATGTTTGAAAGGGTTTAATCTCCTCAGTCAGGGAAATGGATGTATGCTTCAGCAACTTTTACACTTATAGCAATGAACTATCTGGCCCACATG
The DNA here is from genome assembly GCF_019279795.1 of Protopterus annectens. Lineage (NCBI taxonomy): Eukaryota > Metazoa > Chordata > Ceratodontiformes > Protopteridae > Protopterus > Protopterus annectens. The sequence continues at coordinate 357,465,061 of NC_056749.1, forward strand.
ACACATTTCCAGAGGGACCTGACAAAGAACTTCACCAACTTCCTGTCAGGTAACCTGCAGGACAACATCCAGAAAACAGTGGAATCCCAGCTGATTACCTTACAACCAATGGCCAACATATCCGTGTATCTGCTTTCCAATACAGCTAATGGATCAGCTACAGTTGCAGGTATTGGCATAACTATCTATCAGCATGCCTTGATGTGATTGTGTGACTTTGTGGAAATCTTCAAAAAGTCCTTCCTCAATGCTCCCTTTAAATGCCCCACACCCTTCATGCCAAAGATTAAGGAAACTCTCACCAGGAGCAAGCAGTTTGGTATGACCCCTTGTGCCATTAGAATTTGCTTCTCCACTCCTTAGAGAACCTTTTCCAGAGATCAGAGAGGTGGCAAGAATATGTGGTTCAGAAAGTCTCAAGGGTTTGACCACCATGCTCCTGCAGACAGATGGACTAGGTGGAGTTGGGACATTGCCTTAGAAGCAGAGGCAGACCACAGAATCAAGGATTTCATGTCCCTTCCTGAGAAATTATTTCAGTGTTCCTGAAGGATTTCCCAACTGCTGCACTCTGGAGGCAGTTTGGGGACATTTATCCCTGCACTCTCAAGACTGGCAGGCCATCACATCAGATACTTGGGTGTGGTGTATAGTCATCAGAGTTATGTAATATATTTTGTTTCCCCTCCCTTAAAGAAAAAAGGATTCCCACATTACAACCCCATTGCAGTGAATCTGAAACAGCAGAAATCTTAAAGCTGTTAAAAAAAAAAGAGCATGCAAAAGGTCCCCCCATACCAGTTAGAATTCAGAGTCTATTCCAGGTTATTTTTAGTTCTGAAAAAGACAGGGGACCTGCTGTCAATCTGGGATCTCAGTCAGTTTGTAAAACTGGCAAGGTTCCAGATGGTTACACTTCAGCTCATTCTACCTCTGTTGCTGAAGAATGTTTGGATATGCCCTAGAAATCTCCAAGATGCCTACTACCATATCAAGTTTTCAAGGTTATCAAGGAGTAGATTTCTCAATTTGCAGTTGGGATCCAATCACTTCCAGGACAGGACACTTCCATTTCATCTCACCCCCTCCCCCAGGTGTGTCTGGGGGTGTTCACCAAGTGCATGGCAGTAGTTGCAGCACACCTCAGATTGCTAGGATTCTGAATGTTTCCCTACTTAGATGACTGGCTCCTCACTGCAACACAGGGATCTCCTTCTTCAGCAGTGGCACTTCTTGCTTCAGTTTCTTCAACATTTGAGGATTACAGTTAGCCTCTCCAAAAGCAAATTGATATTTGTATAACAAAGTTCATCGGACACCATTTGAACACAAGAAATGAGGTAGGCTCTCTCCCAGAGTCCAGGATTGTTTCTCTATGGCAGAGAACCTTGCAAGTTCTTAAACACACCTCACCACCTGCAAGATTTAACCATCAATTGCTAGGACTGATACCTTTGAAAAGAATGTTAATTCCCCTAGCAAGACACTACATGAGAATTCTTCAATGGATCCTTACACCACTATGGTCCCATATCTTCCATCCTCTTCATGCATGGTTTCATCAAATGCCTGTGTGAAAGTCTTGCATCATATGGTGACTGATATCCACAGCTCTCCTAAAAGGTTGACCCTTTTCCTCCAGATCCTCCATGGCCATAGTAACCACAGATGCTTCCCCTCCTGGGTTGTGTGTGAGGAGGGGTATTTTTAAGGAAAGATAGTTCAAGGTTGATGGTCAAACACAGAGATCACTCTCTATATCTTTGGCATGGAGATGACGGTAGTCCTCTTAGCATTGCCGTCTTTCCAGGACTCTATCCCCAGGGTTGTGATCACCATCAAGATGAACATGACTGTAGTCTGACACATGAAGAAGCAGGATGGAACCCATTCATATCCTCTTTAAGAGGCCAAGAGAGTGAGCAATGGGAGATGTCTTCCCATCACTTTCTCAAAGCAACTTATATTCCTGGGATATCCAATGCATTAGTGGATAAGTTGCGCAGATCCATCCTTTTGCTTCATGAGTGGTTACTCAATCAAGAAGTGGTGAATTTGTGGTGCTGTGTACCTTAGCTCTCAGCCTGTTAGCACAAAAAATTGAACAAAGACACAAATAATTGGGGGGGGGGGGGACAAGCCACTAAGATAGGGATACATTTTAAATATTGCTCTTAGAAACTTAGCAAGTTGCTAGAATAAAAGGTCTTGTGTTGCCATGCATTTTCTGAAGGATATCAAGTCTGAAACTCAAATGCCTGTCAATAGTTAGTGAATTCAATCCTAACTGATTTGCCACAAAAACAGACCCTAAATGGAGGTGAAAATCTGGACAGTTGAAAGGTATGCTTTGCACCTAAACAAGTACATCAGTTACTCTGCCCTAATTCCTCCATAAGGGCAGTCAACAATAGGCAGTCTAGTCCATAGTTGATCCCTGGGGTCTTCAGTATGCCATTCCACCTTTTCCTCTGATAAAGCTGTTCAGAAAGCAAGAAGGTAAAAGGCACAGTAATCCTCAATGCCCCTTTCTGTACATGGAAAGTGTGGGTCCTCTTCAAGCCTCATTTATTGCATCTCCCATGGATGCTGTGCAAATGTCCAGCCATCCTGACTCTCTCATCCAGATGCACTGAAGCTAACTGCATAGTTTTTCTGTTCCTCCAAATTGAATGGTGGCCAGAGATACCAGGTTTTCCACTCAAGTGACTATATACATTTTGTTAGTCTTTCAAACATTGAGTATCAGAAATGTTTACCTCAAACAAAACAGTGTAAGAAACTTCTCTGTGTGGAAGATTTTCATAGATAGATCTATAAATTATAGAATCTATAGATTAACTAGAGTCCATATATCTCTAGTTAATCACTGTATATTAATCAGATCAGATGATAGTAGTAGAAGTAGCGAACTTAAACTCGCCTTAAGTAAAAAAATAAAAATAATAAAAAATATATAATTGTACCAGAATTACTGAGTATTCAAAAGTAATCCAAGCAAGGCAGGCAGCATGTTTCCAGTTGAAAATCCATAACAGATTTTTCTATCTGGGCTGCATCTAAAGGGATAGATCTCTTTTCAGCTTCCCTACCTTCCATCCTAGAATTCTTGCCAACCTTTTGCAAACATGTTCCAGCGTTTCAACAATTCAAGTGCAACTAGCTGCTATTTCCAATTTCCATGTTGTATACCATCAGACTGCAATAGCTTCTCTAAAGATTTCAAAGGCCTGTTTCCCGCCTTTCCTATAACTAACCTAGTCTGGTTACAGAGTTGCTGTATCCAGGATTGTTAGTAAGCTTCTGAGCCCCCCAAGCCTTTCTGTGTTGGAGGGAAGTCTTCTAGCTTATCAGTGGGAGTGGTAAGCACTAGGTAGCCTATCCTCCATGGGAATTGAGAGTTTTGGCCCAGAAATTGTAGTTTATTTTGCCGTTTGGGCAGTTTTCCATCTCTTTCAACTTGCTGGCTTAAAAGCCTACATTTGTACTTGTTCCCCGCTTTTCCTGTAACTAGTCTAGTCCAGGTACAGATTTGCTGTATCCAGGACTCTTTGTAAGCTTCTGAGCCCCCCCCCACAAGCCTTTCTGTGTTGGAGGGAAGCCTTCTAGCTTATCAGTGGGAGTGGTAAGCATTAGGTAGCCTATCTACCACAAGAGGAGTGGTTCCTGGCCCAGAAATTGTAGCTATTGGCCGTTTGAGCAGTTTTTTTTTTCTCTCTCTTTCAATGTTCTGGTTTAAAAGCCGCACTTGCACTTATTTCCCACCTTTCCTGTGACTAGCCTAGTCCAGATACAGAGTTGCTATATCCAGGACTGTTGGTAAGCTTCTGAGCCCCGCAAGCCTTTCTGTGTTGGAGGAAAGCCTTCTAGCTTATCAGTGGGAGTGGTAAGCACTAGGTAGCCTGTCTACCATGAGAGGAGAGGTTCTTGGCCCAGAAATTGTAGTTTATTGACCATTTGGAAAGTTTGTCCATCTCTTTCAACTTTCTGGTTTAAAAGACCACATCTGCGCTTGTTTCCCATCTTTCCTGTAACTAACCTACTGGGTAGCACTAGAAAACCTTAAACTGATACAAGCCTTCTAGCTTAGAAGAGAGACTTTGGAGTGATTAAGTATCAGTTTTCTGTACTTTCTTGCTGTACTTAACTGTTTCCCACCTAAACGCAGATTTTTCCAGCATTTATTGTGATTTAAAAGCTTGTTATTTTGACATATTGTACTTATTTGGCAGCCTGCACTTTTAAAAAAAGTTTTTTGTTTAAATAATTTGTTTAACTGTTGTAGGCTACACACTAATGTGCGATAGCCTTTTCTGATCATTTGTAGTCGTTTAAAGAAGTGTATTTTTTACTGTTTTTGCCTTATCTTTTCAAAAAAAAAAAAAAAAAAAAAATTCCTTGTTTACAGCCTTTCTAAGCTAGTATAGTCCAGTTTTCAGGCTAGTGCTGAATTAAGAACTGTGATACTAGTTTCTGAGTTGCCCATACCTTACTTGGATAGAAGGAAGTTTCTCTGTTCACCTGTGAGAGAGGGCAGCTTTGAGCAACCTATCTGTCCCTGGAGGAGTGGTTCTAGCCCAGAAGGTAGTAGTTTATTGGCCATTTTGGGCTAATTTCTCTCTCTTTCATTTCCCTACTATAAAAACTGTGTTTGCACGGCTTTGCACACCGGGCAGTGCCAGTTAACTATGGTTGAATTATTCCTGGCTCCACCAACTAGTTTTTCCCTTGAAACTAGTGTAACTCTCAACCTAAGCACTCAAAAAGGATCTTACATCCCAGCACTTGCTCAGACCGAATAGCAAGCACCAATATACCCTGACACTGATTGCCCAGCAGGCAAGGCTCTTTATTCACCCCTCACCAACCAAGCGACTAAGCAGCTAACCCTATTATTCAGGCATGACTAAAGGGCAACTTCAGGTGCACTCTCCAATCCAGCTGGTAAATCTGGGTATCCTGACGCAATGTCACAACTGCCTCATGTACACAGACAACCCTCTCCTCCTACCACAAAACACTAACATATGCGAGAGATGCAATTATACAGCCAAACTGGAAGCTAAGCTGTCTCCACCCAAGGCAGAAACTGACAGTCAAGAGGAGAAGGTGAACACTTAACACCACACCTCCAGCCACACACAGACCTACTAAAACAGCACTGGCAAAAATACAAATAAATACACAAAATTACACTCTGAGGCTCTAAATAAAAACCTGCAAAAGCATCAGACACCTCCAAAGCAGACACCCAAACAACCTGCACTACCTGTCACAAACCAGACAACACATAAACCACAAAATCAGTGTGCAGCACAATCACAGCCCTCAAGGTGAAATAACATACCGAACACACTATGTAGTAATAGGTGGCTCTATAATCAGGCACACTCACGTCCCACTCACAAGGCTGGGCAAGGAGAAGGTTACTGTTAGCTGCCTGTCAGGAGCCAGAATCTGCCAAATAACACAAGCACTCAGGTCACTCCAGAATAAGTACAAATATGACTCTGTCATTGTTCATGTTGGTGTGAATGACCTGAGATCTACCTCCCTGGACTACATGAAAAGAGACATGGAAGACCTCTCTGATCATGTAGCCCAGTCTGGTATGACCCTGACCCTGAGTAGCATCCTGCCCTCACCAAGAATGATACCTCAGTATAAAGAAAAAATGATCAATTTCAACAATTGGCTAAGCTTCTGGTGTCATTCAAAGGGGATCCAGTGTCTGTCAGCCTGGGATGACATGCTCGACAAGCCACGTTGCTTCACAAGAGACAGCTTGCACCTGTCTCCCTAGGCTTTTGAATACTGGTCAAGGCTCTTGCTGCCCCAATAATGCCTTTTTTAGGCAAGGCTCAAAAGTCAAACCCACCTCCATAAAAAGCACAATTAACAAAAAACTGAGGGTTATGCTACTCAACGCCAGGAGCTTAAATCTCAAAATGCATACGCTCGAAGCACTCCTCAGTATGGAGAACGTAGACTTCTGTGCAGTAACTGAAACCTGGTTCAAGACTCCAGAGAGCACCCCAGCATTACCGGGCTACAACTCATACCACATGTTTCGGCCACAGATCACAGACCGAAACACAAAAGGAGGGGGTGTATCCATATCCATCAAGGATACCTACACCTCCAGGTTAGTGGCACAGCATGATAACTCTGAGATCAGCCATGTGCAACTAACATCGGGCAAATCTGCAATGCAAATTGTGGCCTGCTACAGATCACCCTCCATGATCCAGGACCACCACTCCACCTTTCTGGAGACACTGGAATACATGAAGGTCCTACCGAACACTCTGCTATTGGGCGATTTAAATTACCTACTATTCACTGGGAAAACTACTCAAGTACAAATTCCCAGGCCCAGCTCTTCCTGGAATTCATCAACTCAAATACCCTACCAAAGGTCAAAACATATTGGACCTGGTCATCACCAACATGGGCGACAGGTGTTGCACACCAGAGGTCAACCCGTCACTGGTTAGATCAGACCATAAACTAATCACTCTGGATGTCCACACCCCACCACCACCCCCAACTAAGGAAACCACAGTAAAAAACTTTTCTAAAGCAAACTTCACCTTACTTAAGACAGAGGTGGTAGGTTTCACAGCCCCCACGCTAAAGGATAACGCTGCCCAAGATGCAGAAATCTTCACAAATGCACTCTATGAGCACCTACAAGGATGCATGGATCGTGCCATCCCTAGCAAAACCAAGACTCACTCCTCTAAGAGAAGGAAACCAATTTCGTGGACCCCTGCAATAAACAGGCTATACAATAGAAGGACGAAACTAGTTCAGAATAAAAGCAAATCCCAAGAAGGAAAGACATTCCTGATCAGTATCAGTAAGAAACTAAGGTCCCTCATAAAATCATCCAAGGCTAACTTTGAAAGAAAAATAGCGAAGGATTCAAAAGATAACCACAAAGCCTTCTTTAACTATGTTAAGAATATAAGTGGCAACTCTCAGATATGCACTGAACTCGTGCAAAATAGCACAAAATATACTGAACATGCTGATATTGCCAACATCCTGGCAGATAGATTCAGTGCAAACTTCAGCCCCCTCTCACCTCCAAAAGGGCCCACAACAATACCAGAAAAGTGTAGTGTCCCAAAAATCACAGACGCATAGTTGAAAACAGCCCTTTCAAAAGTCAAAAACACAGCATCAATGGGACCAGATGGTGTCCCAGGCTGCGTCTTGCATGAACTACAGAAAGAACTAACCCCCCACCTAAACACGCTGTTCAACCTCAGCCTCTTCACAGGCTACGTACCCATAGAATGGCACACAGCAATGGTTATTCATCTCCACAAAGGAGGGGCCACAACTGACCCTGGTAACTATCGCTCTATAAGCCTGACTAGCCTGGTCTGCAAGGCTATGGAGTGCATCATCATGGAACTCATTAACAAAGACATTGGGAACCTCCAAACACTTGACCTGACCCAGTTAGGCTTTAAGGGCAGATCATGCCTACTAAACCTGGTTAACTTCTTTGAGACAGTCACCAAGGCAATAGACGAGGGAAAGGTGGTTCACACAGCCTACATTGACCTCGCCAAGGCTTTAGACACCATTCCCCACTCAGGTATTACAGAAAAATTCACCAGCCTGAACATAAAACCCTACGGCATGAGATGGGTTGCCATCTGGCTTATAGACAGAACTCACACGGTAAGAATAGCGTGCTCCAGGTCCGACTCTAAACCAGTCACAAGTGGTGTCCCATAAGGCTCGGTCCTGGGACCCCTACTGTTCAGCATATACTTCTCAGAAGTACATGCAAACACAGGAGGACTATGGCTAACCAATTCTGCCGATGACTGCAAACTGGGAGCCATAAATGACTCTCCGGTTGACATGGACATCCTCCAAAAGGGCCTTACTGAGACGGACACCCGGTGTCAAAGTCATGGCCTCAAGCTAAATGCCAAAAAATGCATAGTCATCCCATTTGGGAAAAACAAAACACCCACGAATTACCATATAAATGGCAGCCCCCTTAATACAGAAGAGGTAATAAGAGATCTGGGGACCCAGGCAGATAGTAATCGCTCCTTTGACAATCATATTGCCAAAGTAGTTAGGAAATCCTTCTATGTGGCCCATCTAATTACTAAAGGGTTTGCATCTAGAAATAAAGAGGTTGTAGTGCCCCTCTACTCGTCACTCATTAGACCCATCATAGAGTACAATGCCTCATTTGGGATGTACCTCACAAGACACTTCCAACAGCTGGAAAGACCACAAAAGTACCTCACCAAGAAGATTACTGGCCTCAAACATATGTCCCATGCAGCCCAACTGAAAAAACTCCGGCTGTACTCAGTGGCATATCGCTTACTCAGAGGTGATCTCTGCCCGACTTACAAAGCCATGTCCAACTAAGAATTGATGGAAATGCTCCACCTAAAGAAATCCAAGTCACTGCAAGCCATGCACTCTAGTGAGGTAAACCTCGCCAAAACAATAAATAGAACATGCTGGAGGGATAGATTCCTATCACAGAGACTCCCCATGCTTTGGAACAAAATTTCAAATTACATCAGGCAGAGCCCCTCACTAACACTCTTCAAGAGAAACCTTGACGAGTGGATGGGTAACAGAAAATACACCCCTGGGATCACTTCATTGGCTCTGCTTGACAAAGGATCAGTTAATTAATTAATCAATGGAGCGGCGAAAGCCGACACACTCTGGCTAGGCTTATAAATGCCTTCGGGCAGATAGCCTAGTACCTACCTATGAACCTATAAAGGGAACTTTCTTATTAAGGCCTCTGATGAAGGATCCTACTACTCCATACAACTTAACTGCCATGCTTCAAAAGAATTAATAAAACCTCCTTTTGAACCAGCAGCTTCAGTAGACTTAAAGTACCTTTCTTGAAAGACTGCTATTCTGATCCCATCACTTCAGCCAAAAGGATTGCTGAATTACAAGTCCTTTCTTGTAAACCGCCTTACTTCATTTTCCATAAGGATAGGGTTTTTTTGAGAAGAATTCCGCTTTCATTGCAAAAGTGACATCCAAAAATGAACATTAATCAAACAGTTAATTTACCAGTATTTTCCCTTGATTTTTCTAACAGAGAGAATATACAATGAATCTATCAGAAGTCCAGGCAGCTTAGATTTTATCTCTATAAGACTGAAGATTTCAGCAAAGCTAATCTTCTGTTTGTAGCCTTTTCTAAGGTCAAAATAGGCCAAAATGTTTCAAAAATCACACTCAGGATGGCTGTCACACTGCATAGCCTTTGTATATGAAAAATCAGGACTCTCTAAGGAGTTAAAGAGCTCACCCAGCAAGGTCTGTTGCTGCTACTACTGATTTTATGCACAGAGTTCCTGTAGATAAAATCTGTGCTGCAGCAACTTGGTCCACAATTCACATATTTATTCCTCACTATAAGCTGGATGTACAGTCAAGATCCCGTACATCTTTCAGCACTACCATTTTCAGGAATATCCTTCCTTGACACCTCCCAGGTTTTGGATGCTAAGGAATCTGCTCCACAGGTTGACTTGATCAAAAAAAAGACAACATTGGATACGAACGTTGTGTGCTCACCATAACAACAGATAAGTGCTGTCATCTTTTTGTTCAGTTCAGCATCCCTCCATCCTTCCCCCTTCCAATTGTTTTCCCATGGTGTTCCACTTTGATTGAGAGGACCTAACCAGGAACCTTGTTATTTCACAACCTATATTGATTGTTTTCCTCCAGGTAATATTCTGTTACAGGATTCATATGTTATATTCTATAAAGTAATAAAAGACTGTTAGCTGATTACTAGACAAACTTGATCTTAGGTACTTGGAGAAAGAGATAAATTATGAGTAGGGGAGGAATCATAGCCCTGGATTCAGAACTTCATTAGGTGCCAACATTGATCTAATTGGATCCAAGAGCTCAGAGGTTGAACGGGATGAAAAGAAAAAAACAGCTCTATTGTTATGAGGTGCACATATCTTCCATATTCACATGCGAAAGGTAAATGGGTAGGCTCTGTAATGGCACTGACATCCTTAGGACTAGGTATTTGTGTGTCTACCTAATCTTGTAAGGTTACCTTAGGACAAGTTAAAACAGCAGAGGGAAAGAACTGAGGGGACAAAGGGAAAGTGAAAGCCTGGTACCCACTCCAAAAAGCAAAAAGCAACTAGATGCATTCCTCAGTGTTCTGTCTTAAGCCCTCTTCTCTTTGGATTTATTTTCTGTAATGCACAGGCAAGTACAGATGGCAGCAAGCTAGGGGTCATCCTAAATATCCATCAGGTTCAAAACTAACCCAATAAGACCTTGATAATGCTAATAAGAAGTGCTCTAATATAGTTTTTGTCCTGTACACAGAGAACTGCATAGTCACCTTTGGTAAAACTTGTGGCCCTGTCCATTATTGCATATTAGAGAATAGGCTTACTGTACAGCTGTACCTTGATTGGAGAATGAGCATTCTCCAGCAGGGTATTAATGCAATGCCTACTGAAAAACATGTCCACCACTTCATGACAGCATATCAAGCTGACGTGGAGCACGGACTGAGAAAACAGAACAGCTGCCATTATTTTACGCTTGCTAAGCAGTGCTTCTGGTATTTAGCAAGTGTAAAATGTAAAAAGTAATATGAAAAAAAATGTGTGTGTCTATGTGTTTATGTCTGTGTGAGAGTGTATGCGTGTATGCGTATGAGAGAGAGAGATTGGTTGAGCTACTATTTTATACTTGCTATGCAGCACTTCTGCTGTTTAGCGAGTGTAAAATAAAAAGCATAGCGTGTATGTGTGTATGAAAGTAAAAAACAGAGATCGAAAATAAATGAATCAGAAAAAAGTGTGCATGTGTTTATGTTGTTGTCTGCTTCTGTGAGTGAATGTGTACATGAAAGCAGAAGAAAGTGTGAGTGTGTGTGTGTGTGTGTGTGTGTGTGTGTGTGTGTGTGTGTGTGTGAGAGAGAGAGAGATAGAGGGAAAGTGAAGAGTGAGAGTAATCCTTGGCAATATCACATAAGAGCTTTGCGTACCTCTCGACCATACCCTCTCGGCACACAAAATCTGGACAGAGCCACAAAAAAATGAGGAAACAAAGAGCTAAAAATTAAGACAGATTTTAAATGTTGCTCTTATAAACTTAGAAAGTTGCTAGAATAACAGGGTTTTTGTTAGCATGCATTTTTATGAAGCACAGAGTTATATGCGTATGAGAGAGAGAGTGAGTGAGTTTGATGACTACAGGCAGCAGCGTCAGTAAAAAGGTTTGCATACCTCTATACCTTTCAGCTGAAGAAATCTGGATAAAGCCTAAAATAAAGGGGGAACAAATGCTCTAAAATAGAAACAGATTTTAATGATTGCTCTTATAAAATTGTAAAGTTGCTTAAGTAAAAGATTTATGTTAGCATGAATTTTCTGAAGGAAATAAAAGTCTGAAACTTAAATGTATGCCATTATTTAGTAATTTCAATCTTCAATGACTGCTAACCAAACCATTTAGGAGTAAGGGAGCCAAAAATAAAGTAAATTCCTACCCCGGGATTCAGCAAGCTCTGCACGGCATGCAGGAATAGTGCAAGAGCTGCTGGAGGCAATATGGCCACCGAGAGATCCAGGAACAAGCTCCTGGCACATGCACAAGCACCCCTGCACTATTCTTGCATGGATACAGCTTTTGTATGCCCCATTTGCAGGTGAAAACCATGCACAGGAGGTGAAGTAGTGATCCAGGAAGCAGGCAGCCGTCCGTGCAGGAGTAGTGTAACCTGCAGAAATGTATTCGGCTAGTAACTGAGTACATTTCTGCAAACTACAAAACGGAGCCATGACAGCCCCAAATAAAGGGTTATATAATGTGGAAGGCATGCCAATGGCCAACTATATGGCCATTGGCATGAAAAATAGTTTCAAAATAACTTTTTTTTTTGGCCTATTTCGGCTATAGGGCAGCGGCGCGCAAACGGGATTGGCCCGAAAATAAAAATAAAACCTTGAAAAAATGCTTTTTAGGCAAAATCACAATTTTGCCATTATAGTCAATGGCAGGCAGAAGACACCAAGGCCACTGAATAGTGGTTGCTAAGGTGGAAGGCTCACTGTTAGACTTGTAACTAGGCATTAACAGTAAGTTCTATGCCAATGAGGGGAATGATACTGGATCACAGATTTCACCTCATTGCTAGCCAGAACCCAACCATGTAGGTGCAGGAAAACCATGGTGCAAGTCTAAGAGTTAGCTGACATAATAGAGGGGTGTGTCAGGCATACCGTAAGATTATTGGAGGTCTGTGTTCAGGTTTGCCCTTAGCTTAGCAGAGCTAAGAAAGGGTGCATGTCTGAAACTGCCTAGCAGTGTTTACATTGCCTAAACGGGTGTGAGTGCTGCGCACTGGCTTTTAAACAAAAAAAAATTTAAACCAGGAAATAACAGCTCCGTTTACATCTGAGCACTGGGTTTGCACAGCGTGCCTCTCAGCTTAAACTGTAAGGCAATGGGAAGGGAAAACAGCAGTAAGAAGGTAATCAAGGAGAATTAGCATAGCTGACAGGTGAAATATATCAGAATCAGCCAATTACACAGGAAGCAGCTCAGCCCAGCCCAGCACACTACTATAAACTATGCAAACACCTTTCCCTCTGGTTTTTCCCACAAACTTTACACCACCAGTCTACACAAACTGGGAAATTTTACCTAACAAAAGCAACAAAATGATAAGGGCTGATTTTGCTCTCATAAATCAACATGTGGAAGAGGCTGAGTGTGGTGAGAATGACAATGCTGATGACCAACCCACAGTGAGGAGAAGGAGAGCAGTGTACAGACCCAGGGTAACCTACCAGGTTCTACATGAGCTGGAGATAGTGGAGCACTATAGGGTGGACAGAGACCTCCTACAGCAAATTGTTGAGTTGTGCCGGCCATGCCTCACACACAGAACCAACAGAGGGGAACCCATCCCAGTGGATACCAAGGTACGTGCAGGCTTAAGAATACTAGCCACAGGTACCTTTCCAAAGGCCAACTTGAGATATCATGGGAATCTCATGGGCATCAGCATCCAGGGTACTCCACCAGTTCCTGGATGTCATGTCAGCACATGCCAGTGAGCACATATATTTCCTCAACACCTGTGAGGCGTTGACCAGCAATATGCATCTCTTCCACCAAATAGCAGAATACCCTGAGGTAGTGGATGCTATAGACTGCAAGTACATATACATCAAAGCACCACCCAGTGAGTGGGGTAGAGTCTACAAAAACCGCAAGGGCTTCCCCTCCATCAACTGCCAGGTTGTGTGCAATGCCCAGGGCATTATAATGAATGTGTGTGCTGGAAGCCCTGGAAGCTATCACAACTCCCACATCTGGCGTAGGACGCAGCTGTACCAGAGATTTGCCAATGAGGACACCCCATATGGCCACCTAGTGGGGGATGCTGGTTACACACTGGAGCCATGGCTGATGACACCCATCAGAAATGCATGCACAACTGAACAAGAACTCCATAATGAGGCACATGCACAAACCAGAATCATAATACAGTGTGTAATCCTAGATACAAAAGCGAGGTGGAACACTGCTATAATTAAAAACTTTATTACTAAAAATACAGGATGAGCGCTTTCGGGATAAACCCTTCATCAGATGTTGTTCAAACATTTACAAAAACATTTTATAAAAAGCTACAACCAATAACATTCAGTAGAAAACCCGCCTATTTTGTAAAACAGGTTTAATGGGTATCACTTCATTTAAGCCAGGCTTCCTATTGGCCATTAAATCAACAATCCATCTGGTTTCTACTAATTCAGTCTGGAGCTTTATGTCACCCCCCCCTACTATTGAGTCTAACATTAACAATAGCCCGAAATTTAAAAGTTTGTGTTGGGAATTCTTTTACATGCCTACATAAAGCATTCCTTTCATCACCATTCCTGATGCTTGAAAGGTGCTGAAGAATCCTAATCTTAAACATGTTATTTGTCTTCCCAACATAAAAACACGGGCATTGGCAACATTCAGCTAAATAGACAATATCTGTAGTGCGACAGGTAGCCTTTCCTTTAAAAAAGAACATTTTATTGGTGACAGGATGCCTAAAGTGTGTATCTTTATTAATATAAGGACAGGCTTTACAGAGTCCACATATAGTTGTCCCTGTGGTAATTAAAACCTGATGATGGATATTACAATTTGAGCATTCCTTACAAAGTAGATCCTTCAGGCTTTTATTCCTTCTATATTTAAAACTAGGGTTAGGCCCCACAATATCCTTCAAACTATTGTCACTAGTGAGGATATTCCAGTTCTTTCGCACCATATTACATATATCCTTGATGTTACTGCTATAGTTAAACATCAATTGCAGCCCCATATGTGAATTTTCTTTATTAGTTTGATCTTCTTCATTCTTAGCTCGTTTTATCCAGGGTTTATACACATTAGACCGCAAATTTTTGCTTCTATCAATAACTTTGTTCACCATATCAGGTTTATAACCTCTACTTTGAAAGCAATCTCTAAGCTTATCTACCTCTGCTTCAAAGGCAGAATCTATCAAACAGAGCCTGGAGGCCCTGCTGACTTGCCCTTGTACAATGTTAGGGTATGTATACCTGGGGTGCATGCTATCGAATGATAAGAGTGTTTTTCCAGCACTCTTTCCTGAATAATTTAGAGTTAAAACCTAATCCATCTTGTCCCACACATACATCTAAAAAATCAATGGAGTCATATGAACATTTAACCGTAAACCTAAAATTGTGGATTTGTCGAGTGTAAAAATTCCACAAATTCTCCTAACATTTGCTTTGTCCCATCCCACAAAAGAAAAACATCATCTACAAAACGTAGATATAGCTTTATATGGTCTTTCCAAAAATCATTATGCAAAACATAAGCATTCTCCCATTGGGAGAGTACCAAGTTAGCATAAGTGTTAGCGCAGGGGGTGCCCATGGCAACCCCCTGCGCCTGTCTATATAAGGAACATGCCCCCATAAAGACATTATTTTCTAAGACTAAAGTTAACATAGTCTTAATAAGTGAAATTTTCTCTCTACTTACTCCTAATCTAACTAAAAGCTCACCTATAGTAGTAATACCATAATTATTATTAATTACCGTGAATAAATTTCGGGCTATTGTTAATGTTGAAAGCGCTCATCCTGTATTTTTAGTAATAAAGTTTTTAATTATAGCAGTGTTCCACCTCGCTTTTGTATCTAGGATTATTCATTTGTTTGCTTGGTTGGACTTTGGCACAGTACTGGATTTGTTGTTTCAGTTTTCTCGTGTTTCACAGTACCGTGCATGCTATGGAATTGAATACTACTTCTGAACGTTGCTTTCTCTCTGATAGAGGGCGAGCCAGTGACAACGGAATATGGCATTCTAAGAGAGTTTTTAATAAAGACAATCCTTTGCTGAACCTGGGTTTTGCAGTAAAGAAAGCAGGCTCGGAAGAATATATGAAGCCGGTTGCCATGGACAAAAACTTTGAGGAAATGGTACGGGATTTAAATTACAAAGTGAGTAAATTACAACGGCTTCAATGGCAATCTCACCATTTAGAAGCCTGTATTGAATATGGAATAGTTCCGAGGGGCATGAGAATCCTGTGCATGCCTGCACAGGGTGATCGCTACCCGGAACTTTTGGCAAAATGGCAGTCCTTAAATATCAGCACAAGTTTTAAGTATATGGAACTCCTTAATGAGTTCTTTTCTCCAGAACTAGAGGGCTTGAAAAAGGAAGTAACTGATTTACAAAGTAGACTAGAACTGGAATATACTGATGTTAAGAGCGTTGAGCGCTTAGAAGCATTATATATCTCTTTTACTGAGAATGATAACCGAATAAGAAAACAAATGATGGGCAAATTACAAAGAGATTTTGAAGACTTCTCGAACGGTAACATCTTTGTATGGCCGAGAGTGAAATCCAGCCCTCTGGTCATACTGGAAAGAGATTGGTTGAACGTCCATCGGAAGGAAGGGGCCGTAGAGGTAGCGTGAACTCTACGACATCTGTTACCTACAGTAATTCGTTTCCCACACCTACTCAACAGCAAGAGAAACAGCTTATTAAGGAGAGTGGAATAGGAACGAGTTCTAAGGTGCTAACAACTACAGACGGTTGCCCCGCACAAGCGAATGGTGATGTTGTTACTACTAACTCTGCAGCTGTTAATCGAACAGTTGTAGAAGGTTGCTCTATACGAAAGGGTATTGACCCTACTGCGGAAAGTGTTCTAGTTTCTGATTTCTTGCCATCTGGATGTACATCCGCAGGTGGTGCTTCTGGGCCTACTACATCTAGGGATAATAGTACGGGAGCACGGCCTAAAACGCAGATGGAAAAGCGGAATTTTCTGGATATGTTACCCGCGCCTGTGAAAAAGAAAGGGACCTGGAAAAGGTCTCTGAGCGAGGACAGAGGGACAGACAAAAGGAGAAGGACTTTGAACTGACTACTGATGATGATACTGGTATTGTTGTTAACTTATCATCTTATGTTTTAAATGAAGATGAATTGGCAGTATTAAATAAGGGACTGACTTTTGTTCCTAGCAAATGTGGTACATATAATGAAACGCTAATTGATATTATGTTATATTGTAGAAATGTAGCTTTGAAACTACTGTTTGGCAACAATAACTTGAATGAAATTTCACTTAAAAAACCTAGTGGATTTGTTCCACAGCTGACGCCAGCGCTCAATTTATTTATTAATGCTTGTGAGCAGGACCTCATTAAATACCATCAAGAAGGTGAATTTAGTAAGTTTTATAATTTAACCCCCAAGCAAAGGATAGCTCTAAAAAACCTTAGTGAAAATAAGGATTTATCAATAAAAAAGGCTGATAAAGGAGGAGCAGTGGTGCTGTTGGACACTGCTTGGTATAATAATAAATTAAGCGAGTTGTTGCAAGATCAAAGTACCTATGTTCAGATAAATCCATTAGGTGTGAAACAAGTAACTGATAGAGTACTCTCTTGCTTAAATAAATTACTGAATGACATGCTTATATCTGAAGAGACTTACCATTTTCTTCTAATAGACAAACCGGTCACCCCAATATTCAAAGCACTTCCTAAAATCCATAAATCCCTCAGTGACCCACCCCTACGACCCATTGTTTCTGGGAGGGGTTGGGTCACTGAGAACATTTCCATCTGGGTTGAATATACTCTTAAACCATACCTTGACCTAATGGATAATGTCCTTAAAGATACAGGACATTTTTTAAAGTTATTAGGTGAAATGAATAATACTGCACGTCCAGAAAAATTATTGATGGTTAACATGGATGTTCAAAATTTATTCACGGTAATTAATAATAATTATGGTATTACTACTATAGGTGAGCTTTTAGTTAGATTAGGACTAAGTAGAGAGAAAATTTCACTTATTAAGACTATGTTAACTTTAGTCTTAGAAAATAATGTCTTTATGGGGGCAAGTTCCTTATATAGACAGGCGCAGGGGGTTGCCATGGGCACCCCCTGCGCTAACACTTATGCTAACTTGGTACTCTCCCAATGGGAGAATGCTTATGTTTTGCATAATGATTTTTGGAAAGACCATATAAAGCTATATCTACGTTTCGTAGATGATGTTTTTCTTTTGTGGGATGGGACAAAGCAAATGTTAGGAGAATTTGTGGAATTTTTACACTCGACAACGACATTTTTTAGGTTTACGGTTAAATGTTCATATGACTCCATTGATTTTTTAGATGTATGTGTGGGACAAGATGGATTAGGTTTTAACTCTAAATTATTCAGGAAAGAGTGCTGGAAAAACACTCTTTTATCATTCGATAGCATGCACCCCAGGTATACATACCCTAACATTGTACAAGGGCAAGTCAGCAGGGCCTCCAGGCTCTGTTTGATAGATTCTGCCTTTGAAGCAGAGGTAGATAAGCTTAGAGATTGCTTTCAAAGTAGAGGTTATAAACCTGATATGGTGAACAAAGTTATTGATAGAAGCAAAAATTTGAGGTCTAATGTGTATAAACCCTGGATAAAACGAGCTAAGAATGAAGAAGATCAAACTAATAAAGGAAATTCACATATGGGGCTGCAATTGATGTTTAACTATAGCAGTAACATCAAGGATATATGTAATATGGTGCGAAAGAACTGGAATATCCTCACTAGTGACAATAGTTTGAAGGATATTGTGGGGCCTAACCCTAGTTTTAAATATAGAAGGAATAAAAGCCTGAAGGATCTACTTTGTAAGGAACGCTCAAATTGTAATATCCATCATCAGGTTTTAATTACCACAGGGACAACTATATGTGGACTCTGTAAAGCCTGTCCTTATATTAATAAAGATACACACTTTAGGCATCCTGTCACCAATAAAATGTTCTTTTTTAAAGGAAAGGCTACCTGTCGCACTACAGATATTGTCTATTTAGCTGAATGTTGCCAATGCCCGTGTTTTTATGTTTGGAAGACAAATAATATGTTTAAGATTAGGATTCTTCAGCACCTTTCAAGCATCAGGAATGGTGATGAAAGGAATGCTTTATGTAGGCATGTAAAAGAATTCCCAACACATACTTTTAAATTCCGGGCTATTGTTAATGTTAGACTCAATAGTAGGGGGGGGGGGTGACATAAAGCTCCAGACTGAATTAGTAGAAACCAGATGGATTGTTGATTTAATGGCCAATAGGAAGCCTGGCTTAAATAAAGTGATACCCATTAAACCTGTTTTACAAAATAGGCGGGTTTTCTACTGAATGTTATTGGTTGTAGCTTTTTATAAAATGTTTTTGTAAATGTTTGAACAACATCTGATGAAGGGTTTATCCCGAAAGCGCTCATCCTGTATTTTTAGTAATAAAGTTTTTAATTATAGCAGTGTTCCACCTCGCTTTTGTATCTAGGATTATTCATTTGTTTGCTTGGTTGGACTTTGGCACAGTACTGGATTTGTTGTTTCAATAATACAGTGTGTGTTTGGGATGCTCTAGTCATGGTTCCAGTGCCTGGACATATCCGGTGGAGCCTTGCAGTTCTCATTAGCTACATGTACCCAAATTGTCATTGTATGTGCCATGCTACATAATATGCTCCTGCAGAAACAACTGCAGCAGGAATAGCATGGGGCAGGGCCACACAGCCCCCCACCACTGCTAAGGCCAGCACAGGCACAGAGTGACTCAGAGGAGGAACAACCTGAGCCTGACCCTGTAGGCAGAAAGATGCATGCCCAGTATGCCCAGACCTTGGCAAAGAGGCAACACATAGCACATACATTGACATGGTCGGAACCCAGGGAATGATACCTCTCTCTGATTCGCACATACAGTAAAAGGGATGCCAAACATGACACTACCTGTGCCTAACAATGTATAGGGAGTGTACTATTTGCATCCAACATAGTCAGCCCTCCAACACCATTCTCACTACTGGCACAGCCACAAGGTAAGTCACTTTCACTATCAATTGCTGAATGTAGTAGTATGTTCTGCTACCAGTATCTATGGTACGGATGTGAGCATGTAAGATAATCGGGTGGCTGAATGGGATGGCAGCAGATAGTAGACACCTATGTTGGCAGCATGAAATCCTTAACAAACACTGGTGTCAACATAGTAGGCAGTACTAGACAAAGTGACAAAACCCACTGCAGGAGATGTGGTGGGCCAAATGTGTGTCCATAGAACACGCACATGCATGTCAGTGAGGCTCACATACCCAACAACAGTCTCAGCCAGCAGGACAGGTGTAGAAAAATACAAAGAAAGGCTGTGCTAAGGCCTCTGATTAATGTCTATGGAGAACAGCCCCCCCCCCCCTCCAGACCTACACAGATAGACTACAACAGGTCGGGCAGTGTGATGTTAGTTCTGAAGGGTAAGAAGTCTGAAACTGAAATGTAGGTCAATAAAACCTAAGAACTGTAGTACACTGATATGCCTCTAGTCTGCATGATAGGTCAGAATACCAAATAAAATGGAAACCAGCAGAGTACATGAAATACCAGTACAGTTATAGCAAATGTTTACAGTTGTCAGGTGTGCCCCCCCACAATCCTATGTAGAAATGTAGTAACATGTACGTGTGGGTATAATAACAGTGCAGCACAGATTACCTGAGCTGGCCAAAGTAGCAGGGTAGATTGTTGCACGTGTACACTATGCAGGGCTTTGTGTGTTAGGTTGTTCTGTGTTGTTTATTGTGTGAAAGTGGTCAGCATGTAGGCATGGGGGGGGGGGGTTGGGTCCCGGTGGCCAGTACTGTTGATGACGGGGTCAAGCTCTCACAACTGCACTGCCAAACACAATGCATCCCAGCAAGACACAATCCAGCAGTAATCCATACTAATTGTTTGGATGTAATATCTGTCACAATCTGAAAAATAGACATGGCATGAATGTTTTGCCCAGACATACAAACAGTACACAGGTGGAAGTACTCTAGACTGAGTGTGTATAAAATGTTACTGTCAAATGGACACACCTTTGGAATTGTACATACAGGTTAGCAGTACATTAGTTGGCTGTGTAGTATGGAATACTGATGTAGTCTGGCTAAACACTGGCAGACCACAAAAGGCACAGATATGAAGTACTGAGAAACCACTAATGTCCCTGCACAAGCCAGCATAAGTGGAATGATCCACGTATATCTGTGAGTCAGCTGCAAGTAGCTTCCATAGCACACATGCACTCAGGTCACCCCCACCATCAGCCACAGGTACCTCACAGGTCATATCCCTGCTGTTGGGAATGAGTACAATATGACCCCCCACCTCTGTATGGGAATAGCCACAGAATGCAGCATGCTAAAGAGGTGTCCCATGCAGGTGTGACACTAGCTGTAAGCAGCACTCTGCCAGCATCCACATCAATGGATCAATAATGACAGAAATTATTGACATTAACACCTTGCACACCTACTCTGTCACCCCAGGGGAATACAGTGGCTTGCAGCCTGGGACTGTAGGAGTGATACAATGTACTGGCCTACTAAAGATGGCCTGCATTACTACCAAATGCCTACAATCCTCTGTCAAAGGCCTGTGTCTCACCCGTACTGCCAATGTATGTTATCTCATGGTCTCCCAAATAACAACATAACACAGTCCACAGAACAGAAATGCAAGGCCATGTCGACAAATCCCAGTAGCATGTCCACCATGTCCTACTGCATGAACTGTGGACCAACCCCTAAATGCTACTGGGATGAAGTGATAACTATAGGGATACTTAGCAGATATCGTTTGCATAATGTTCGGAAGAGGATAGAATAACAGAGGGGGAGGTAGAAGCATGGACGCCATGGAGTGTATGAACTCTGAAATTCAGATGTGTGCACATGTTATCCCTGCCTGCAAACACAGGAATGGGTGGCTACAAACCTGCTCGTAAACTACAATATGAAGGGGTAATGACCAGAAATATGAGCCCTGCCTCTGAGTAACATGTGTGAATCTGTACAGCTGTGAGATATGGCCATACTGTCACGCTGATAGATGTATAAGCATGGGATCCTCAGCCACCACAGTACCAAGGTGCTGAACCATTTACATAGACCCATCAGCAAGTCTCTGCAGCTCCCCCTCCAGAATGACATGATTGTGCAAGAATATGTAGGCTGCAGACCACAATACTTGACACAGCTTAATTCATCTTGTGTTCCCCAGGAAATTACTGCAAGCAAATACATATACTTGTCAGTAGCTGATGACATAAAACATCACAGTGTAAAACAGTACACATGTCTGAATATCTCTTCTAACACCAAAACCATGTAGCAGAAGCAGCACAGACACAATTAGTTACAATATACCACTATCCCTTGCCCATTGTGACCCCATATTGTCAACCAATCTACATATATCCTGCAGAAACAGGTTGCTAGCTGTAGGTGTAGAACACAAATGCCTGCACTGGAATACAACCTACCTGGAATGGATTCACGCATTCAATATAGAAGGTCATACTGGGCATGCTGCCATACTTACAGAAATGAAGCCCATGTCTGGCAACAGCAGTGGACAATACATATCTGTCAGTCGCAGATGTCTGTGCACACTCTACATTGCACGCCAGTCATGCTTTGCACACACATCAGATAGGAATACAATCATATATCCAAGGACAACACAATATAACAGGCCAAACATACACGTATGTAGATGTGTGGAAGAGACTGACATACAGGGACAAAGAGCTACCCATCATGAGGCCTGCCCCACCCAGCACACATCCAATTGGCCAATACCACATGATGTGCAAATGTCTATCACTGTAGACATTTGCTTCTGGTAGCCCTCAGCACTATAGAGTCTGTAGTGCTTGTGATAACTGTGTAACATGACTGTACAAGTCATTATTCATCTAGCAGTTGTATACATGGCCCTGTCAAATGTAAACCTGTGTGTGACTGAGTGTTGTGTGTGTGCTTCCAGACAAATGGTTTATGGCCCATTCACACACACTGCATTCCCCACTGCCCTACTTTGGTAAGCCTGCTGATGTCATTCACCTTGAAATACACCTTTGGAGAAGGGCTAGCCCTATAAGCTCTGTGCCACGTGCTATAACTGCATAATGCTATAGTGTGATGTACTAGTTAGTGGCACATTCTGTAACTGTTATACAGGCCTGTGATATGTTTACCTGTACCCAGGATATGGCACAGCCAAGTTGTCACCACAGTGCAGTACCCCTTGTAGAAAACAACAGCAGACCATCATCCTGCTGACACATGGACACCTCCAACACAAACAGAATACATTATGGAGAGCACAATTACTCAGTGTTAATAACAGCTATAATGCATCATGGCTGGACAGCTACACTTCCTGACATGTAAGCATTAAACTTTACTGCTGACAAATTACACAGCATTGCATTGGTACACCATAGTACAGTCACCCTGTGCATCAACCATATTAGCTTGTCCCTGCATTGATGTTATGAATGACATGGACGTGGCATAGTTATCATCATATGCACTGGTTGTGTTGTTGGTTTGCCAGAGACCTAGGCTGAGCCATACGTTTGACATCATGTCTGTGTGTGACGGGGTTTAATTATTAATTGGACTATTGTGATGTGGTGTGTGTAGGTATGGGGTAGCCCTAGCTGTGTTGATGTGCATGTGTGTGTGTGTGTGTGTGTATGCATGCACACAGTTCTGTCATGTGGCTGCCCTATACAGGGTTTTATTGGACAGCTGCAGACTGTACCTGGCAGGTGTGCAGTTCACCATCTCTGGCCACGGACACAAGAACTGCACCTAACAGGGGTTCCACGGGCACCACCAGGTACAAGCCACAATATGGTACTCTCCCCTGATGATGATATATGTCTACTGGATCTAGGTCCCTCTTGGGACTGGCCAGGGCCACGTGCACATGGCCTGCTGTGTTGTGGTGTGGACAGCACCCCCCTGCAGTGCTGGGGCTGGTACTGCCACTATGGGAGCAGCTCTGAGTTCTGGCATGTCCATGTTGGCCTCCAGCTATTGGTGTTGCTGACCTACATCAATGTGGCTGGATTCCCACCATCTCACCCAACCATCTATCCATGACCTCTGCAAAATAACAGTGGGCACCTGCAAGATCACGGATGTTGTCAATAACAGCTGAATGAGTAGCCCTCTGCAGCCTCAGACCCTGTCCAGTGTACAGCTCCATATGTGCCTGCACCTCCATGGCAGCCTGAAACATGCATCTGGTGGCACCAGATGTGGCACCTCTGCCAGGGGCATGATTCCTAGCAGCCCTCCTATGAGCACCCATGTACATCTGCCTATGTGGTACCCTGCTGGACATCCGGCTATAGATGCTGTGTCCAGACGCACATGCCACAGATACCACACTGTCCTGTCCCATGCCACCAACTGCCAACTGTCCCCTCAGCTATGGCCAATGGTGATGGGGTATGTATAGGCAATGTGACTGTGTGTGGGGATGGGGTGGATAACAGTGGGATGTCAAACAATGGCACAACTTCAGCCCCTGACAACCCTGCCTGTACCTCAACACACCTATCATCATTATCAGTGTCTATATGGACACCTCCTGCAGGAGGGACCCTGATCCACCTTGCCAGCTGTGAGGGGAAAACAAGAAATGCACTTTAAGACTTGTACATCATTGCTTAACAGTACACACAGACACAAACACACACACACCTTGACATTCCACCATACTACTTATCTGTCCCTGAGTTTACAGAATGTCCCTAGTTTTTTATTTTATTTTCCCTATCCTGCATCAGTCTTGAATAATTATAGTCAATAATACCAATCATTAAAGTATCATTCTTCTAATTGCTCAGAAAATGATCACAGAGGCGTGGCCAAGGATGAACACAGGATAGCAGCAGATTTCTTCAGCTCCACCAATTTCACAGCACTGACAGGAAATAATTACTTTAAAAATTAATTTATGAAGTAATTTTCTTTCTAAATACGTTTGAAATATCTATTTCTTGAATAATATAAAAAAAGAAAGAAAATTTTAATAATATTCCTGTCAAAAAACACCTTGGAAATTTTTCTGTCAGCTCCTCTGTTTGAAATGAGTTCCAGTAAGACAAATTCTCAAGATTCCAGCATCAGGAAAGAACTTCAGTCTCTGATATCTACAATTCAGCAACTTACTGCCAAAATGGATAAACTGGATACTAAAATTGATACCTTCATAGAAAAAACTACAAAACAAATAGATTTGTTACATATAGACTTGCAACAACAGAAGACTCAGATTACAGGCATAGAAGAGACTGTAAATGACATGGATAATAGAATCCAAGAAGAAGAAATCAACATTGAGTTTTTGCTGAAACAGAACACACATCTACAAACTAAACTTGATGACCTGGAAAATAGATCTAGGCGTAATAACATTAAGATTTTTGGACTGCCAGAAAATATAGAAGGTGACAATATTACTTCTTTTTTAAATACATGGCTCCCTAAAACTTTAGACTTGCCAGAAGCATTTTCTTTTGGTATCGAAAGAGCCCATAGATCCATATCTAATTCTAACTCTAACAAAATGTATCCTAGATCAGTTATAGTTAGATTTTTATCATCTTTTGATAAAGAGATGGTACTTAAATCTGCTTGGGCTAAAGCACCTGTTAAAATTAATGAGGCAACTGTGCGTTATGACAATGACTATTCTTCCTTGGTAATAACTAAAAGAAAAGTTTTTCTGCCATTAATAATAGAGCTTAAGAAAGCACAGTTTAAAACCTACCTTCTCTGTTTCCTGCCAAACTTTCTTCCTGATGGCCCTAGAATTTTTGAAGACTTAGACTCTGCATTGCTGTTTATCAAAAAAAAATAAGATTTTGGATAAAATAGAGGAAATGGAATGGGCTAGTCCTTCATTAAAGAGGTTGGCAACAGAAGCTTCATGGAAGACTTCAGAGAAGAAAAAAAGACTAAAAAACAAATGACTTGTTCTATGTTTTTTCTTGTTTTTCTCTCTCTCATTTTTCTTCACTATTAATCTGCATTTTCAGAAAGCCACAAATATTCTGAAAAAGATTTAATCAAAGTTATTCTCTGTGTACAAAGAACTGTTTTTGTTTCATAAATAGTCAAAATATCTGAGGAACTAATAACAAGCTATCAATCAACCTGTTTCTCTTTGTGACAAAGAGACCCAAGGTTAGTAATTTGATAGATTTTTTTTTCTCTCTTTTGTTTTAAATAATGACATTCTTTTTAGATTATGCATTTAGTAAGGGGTGGGGGAGGTCAGGGAGAGAAGTGTAATGAAAATATGATAAATGGAATAATAACTTATTAATTCCTTTTAAAACAAGTATATATGCTGTTTAAATACTGTTGCTAATTATTTTGCCATGATTCTATTGCTTATACTTGTTTACAAATAATCTGTCATGCTTTAATTACTAATAATTAGAACTAAATAGTAGTAAATAATATGTTTCATATCTATCTTTATTAATATAAACAGCAAGTAATATTCCACTGTAGATACTTTTTATAGCTTCCTTTTTTATTTTTCTATTTCTTCTCTTACTCTCTTTTATTTACTACTCTCTTTTTTTTCTTTTCTCTCTCTCTCTCTTTTTCTTTCATATAAGTACATTTACATGCTTTTGATAATACTGATACAGGTATATAATAAGATTTGTATAAAAAATTGAATAGGGGCATAAAAAATTACTTGTATTATATATTAATAACTGTGGGCTTAGTTTCACTGTCATGGAGACTGTAATAACTTGTAAAATACTTTGCAAAGGTTTTGCTCTGTTTAGTTTCATTTATATTGCTAAATGAATGTCAGTCACTTGCATTTATCAAAATTCCCGCCAGAATGTTAAGGGAGACAATTTGGGATGTGGGTTACCTCGTGAATAGTGTCCTCGAGTTGTTTTAAAAGCTTCAACACTCAGAATTCACGCAGAGAAGCTGAATGCAGTCAATTTGAACTTTGACCCCTGAATTCACACTGACACATCACAGATTCAAGAAGAACACTCTACCAGGAAGTAGAACTGCTGTAAATGCGACTCTGCGATGGAAAATGAACTCTATAACATTTAAATGTGAGTTATTTTTTATAATTACTTACTTATTCATGTTATAATTTATAAAATATGAAAGTTATAATGATTTTAAATGATTCAGTATCCCATAGTAAGCAAATGTGATATTTTAGAAGGCATAGAAAGTAAAACATGTATATATATGTTTTTGAAAGTTTACTTGACTGCAACATATTAATGTATATAAATACTTGTGATTTGAACATATACAATGCTACAACTCATTTGACTTATCTAACTGACAAGCATAAATATCATTATGATTTTATCTTAGAAGAAGTTGTCATGTGACATATTTTAAAGCAGCAGTTCAGATATATAAAATACAGATGGCTTTCTTCACAATAATGCAAGTATATCTGGGAATTTACATAGCTATACAGTATGATTTGTAACCATTTTTATGAACATAAATATTTTATTTTACTGACAATAATAAGTATGAGAAAAAAAAAGCTTTGATGCAAGTAATTTAAAGTCTTTTAGAAGCTGTTAACTGCATTTCTATGACAGAAAATAGGTACATCCTAATATATGTAATGTCTGAACCATAATAGCCTAAGTTATTGACTTTAAATGAACATCAGAACCTATTTTTACAAACTTTGAATAAATTAACATGTAGATATGCCCTCTTTTTTTTCTCTCTCTCTCTCTCTCTCTCTCTCTCTCTCTCTCCCTCTCACTTCTCTTATTTCTCTCACTCTTCTTGGTTCCTAATATCAAGTTTATTTGAATGCTATTTGATTATAAATGTATTATATTAAATAGATGTACATAACAGTATGAATTGTTTTTAAATGTTTCTATTTGTTTATATGATGCTGATTTATCAAATGTTTAGCTTTGTCTTACTAGATTATCTAATTGAAAGATGTTAACTTTAGTTAATAATAATTAGTATTAAATTGATAAGGTGGCAGCTGAGGTACTGCTGCTTAGGGTAGGGGGTTAACTTGAGTGGTATGTGCTACTCAAAGTTGGAGTTTTTAACTCCAGGCTGGGTGCAAGGTTTAATCCTTATATTATTTTCTTCTGTTTACTGTTGTTTGTATATAGTTCTGACATCCACAATACATTTTGTAAGCTCATTGTCACTACAAACAAAATTGAAGCTTATACAAAATCCCATAAGAGTTTCAACAAATACAGCTATATTTAAAGGTACACCTAAAGGAGGAGGTATAACATTACTTATTTTGTTAATTGTTATTCTGATTATAAGTTTTATATGTTTTAAAAATGCCAAATGACTTCTCTAAAAGGAATTTCTTTAAACATTAATGGATTGAATAATCCATGTAAAAGGGCAAGCTTAATGAGATACATTAATTTACATAAGGCCAACTTAGTATTCCTTCAAGAAACACATCTCCTGAAAAAAGATATTGATAAATTAGCCACAAATAAATATACAGTATTAGTTAGTTCAGAGCACACTCAGAAAAAAAGAGGAGTGGCTATTTTATGGAATAAAAGTATGCCCATTCCTAAAACTATTAAGTCTTATGAAGATGATAAAGGAATGTTTTGTATGGTTACAATACAAATTAATGGAAAGACATATACATTAATCAATGTATATTGGATACCAGGAATTGGTATTAATACAGTGAAATACCATCTTAATAAGATCATATCATTCTCTATAGGAGATATTATTTTAGCAGGTGACTTTAATTGTATCCTACATGAAAATGATACTACTACTATAGGGAAAAGGAAAATTACATCTAATGCAAAACATTTAAAGGATTTTGTTAATTCTTATCATTTAAATGATATTAATAATCAGATAGACTCAAAATCATTACCATACACCTTTTTTCTAACAGATATAAAACTTATTCAAAAATAGATAGAGTCTTTATTTCTAACCAGATGGTAACAGAATTAATTAACTCTAAAATCATTTTGTGTCCTATATCAGATCATAATTCAATTGTCTTTGAGTTCATGATAAAAGTACTTACAATGTTCAGATCAAAAGGATACCAGCATACTTAACTCAACTAAAAGACTATAAAGATTATATACTTTCAGAAGTGCAACATTTTTTAGAAATAAATAATACTCCTGAAGTCTCCATTGTTTATGTTTGGGATGCTTTAAAATCATATCTATATGGACAAAGTATCAGATGGTATAATAATAAAAGGAAATCTTGGGATAAGGAACTATTAGATATTCAAAGTAAACTAGACTCTTATAAGCATAATAATAAAGAAAATATTATGGACAAAAAAGAAAATGATCACAAAACATGACCTGTTACTCCATTAACTCTAACTTGATTAGAGTAATTTTTTCAAAAGACTGCCTGATGTCATCAAGTGTTCATCCTGGTTTTGTCCAGAAGTCTTGAGCATAGCCACCATATGTTTTGGGCTGCTATACTGGTACTAGACTATACTGATCATGTCTAAATAACTAAATGTGTCTGTAATTTTTCTTTGTGGAGCTTTTCTCCTCATGCCTCTGCTGAAAAAGGGCCTTTTCGGCTCAGACACCTCCAGTTAACAAATGTAAAATAAAATAAATACTACAGTCAGTCAATAATATCATGCACTGGAGTTTCATACTTAAATATTGTTCAGTAGATGCAAGATCTATTGCTCTATTAACTTTTTATGTGGACTACAATAATATTTGGAAACACTCTCTGGTGTTGTCAAGTAATTCCCCAATGCATCTTTAGTGCTGCATATTTGGGTGTTCTTTGACTATTATTCTATCAGCTTTCCTGCGATTACATTTAAGAAAAGTATTCCTGGTGTCGAATGTGTCCATTTCCATCTACTGCATGGTTTCTAATGGAAGTTGAGAGGTATGAACAACCCCACACTCACACATGAGCATACATGGACACACACAAACACACACACACACACGCATTCTACATATATCAACCTCCCCCCACTCCAAAAGATAACACTTACAGACAAATTCACCCCCCCACACACACACACACACACACACACACACACACACACACACACACGTACTTAAGGGTGAGGTTGCACAAAGATAATACACACAGACCTCTCATTATCCATCTGTCAACATGCATGACATATGGCACTCAAAAGCATGCAGTGCAGCTATATTCATTCCCTGTTACCAACATTATACTTCTCTGTGATGCATGGGTTGTGTTAGGTGATGCTCCTTCCCCTGGAACACAATGCACCTATGTAACAGTACTGCTGTGCACCTGCTCAGCACCCTGGCCTGTACTGTGAACCATACCTCACAGGTGTACACACCATTGCTGAATGTGTATATGTGTAGCAGTTATGTTTGCTCTGCTGCTCACAGCCCCTATGTGTTTGTCCGACAAATACCTAGGATGATATATGGACAGATGTAATTTGTGAGTGCTTGTCTGATTTACAGATCTCATCATCAGCGGTGCATGTATGGCCAATAAAATACAATTACACTGACAACCTTCAAACCTTACCGTGGCTATGAGAAGTATACACACCCTTATTGACATGGCACCCTCATCCCTTATATGCCATGGGGCCACATTACTGCATATGTTAACATTACACAAACCTGATATGTGACATAAGACCTGTGCAATCAAATGCAGTATCAAACAAATGTGTTAGTTGTGCAGATACTGATTGAGATGCATACAATTTGTGGGTGCATATGTGTGCACACCCTTATCTTGATGGTTTGTTGCACCAACTGTTATGTGAATTACAGCAGTCACTATTCCTGGAAGGGGTATACTAGCATGGGCCATCTGCATTTGCCAGTATTTGTTCACCCTACAAATTTCCCCCAACTCTGCATGACTGCAAGGTCAACTCATGTGCACAGCTCTTGGAAGTTAAACAGTGCCATCACTATTGCTGTGGAGTCTGGGTTATTTCTGCCACATTTCATGACCTTGACTGTGTGCAGATGCAGCCATTCTTAGTGAACTTTAGATCTCTGCTTCAGTGCACTGTTGAGTTTCAGGATGACACCCTCTCCCCATCCTCAGCCTTTTTGCAGATGCTTAACAACTATGGCCTACACATGTGTGTCATTTTGCAGTGTCCTAAACTCTGAACACCATGTGTATCAGCCTAGTCCCTGCTAATGAATGGCAAACATACAGGTGTACACTGGCACCAGTAATGTACAGATGGGGATGGTGGGCCTGATGTGAAGTGAGGTGTTGGTTTATAGGTAGGTACTAGACTACTGGCCCAAGGGCCTACGTAAGCCTAGTCAACAAGGTTCCCTGGCTTATGCCACCCAAGAAAGTTATTTTCCTGTGCCCCTGTTGAGCAGAGCCACAGAAGTGATCCCCGGGGTGTATTTCCTATTTCCAATCCACTCATCAAGATTTTTCTTGAAGAGTGCTAATGAGGAACTTTGCTTGACATAGGCGGGTAGCTTGTTCCAGAGTATGGGAAGTCTCTGGGACAGGAATCTATCCCTCCAGCATGTCCTGTTTATTGCGATGACAAGGTTTAGGTCCCTAGAGCATGTAGTTTAGAGGGATTGGGATTAGGTGCAGCATGTCCAGCAGCTCTGGGTTTGACATAGCTTTATATGTTAGGCAGAGATCACCTGCAGTCAGGGGCGGCTCGTGGCATAGGGCTGCCGGACTGCAGCCCCCTCAAAAATAAAAAAGCAAGAAAAACAAATGAAAAATAAAAAAAAATATTTAATTTAGCGGACTCACAAGCATGCGCATAGACCGAGTCCCGACTTATCGGTCTATGCGCATGCTCAAGGCAGCCCGGCCGTCCCCATAGAGGGATACAAGGAGACGTCTGTGCACTTTTACAGTGCACAGACCCGCCAGGAGTATAGGACGCGTCCGGACTGCAAGAGGAGCAGCAGGGACTTGGGACAGAGCCTTAGGGATCTCGTCGGCATCGGGAAGGAGCATTGGGATCTCGCGGGTCTTCAGTATTGCGCGGGAAGGAAGGATGTATGGATGTATGTACGGACGTTCTGGATGTATTCATTCAGGTAAGGTGCCTTTTTATTTTTATTGAGTTTGTGCTTTTTATGTGTATGGTGCTTGTGCTTTACTGGAGTTTGTGTGTGGTGCTTGTGCTTTACTGGTGTGTGTGTGGTGCTTTACTGGTGTGTGTGTGGTGCTTTACTGGTGTGTGTGTGGTGCTTTACTGGTGTGTGTGTGTGTGTGTGTGTGTGTGTGTGTGTGTGTGTGTGTGTGTGTGTGTGTGTGTGTGTGTGTGTGTCTGTGTGTGTCTGTGTGTGTGTCTGTGTGTGTGTGTGTAACCCTGTACCCTGTATGCAGGTGTTAAAGACTTGAGTTCCCTACCCGCCACCATTTGTAAAAAAATTTCAGATTTTTACCTCATATTCGATCTGATCTGTTCCTCATAATATCTGTGGTTTGTAAATGTTGCAATGCTTGATATTTGATGGTGTAGTAGTAGCATTGTTGCCTCACAGCTGTAGGTTCTTGGGTTTGATTCTTGGCTGGGGTTCCTTCTTTGTGGGGTCTGTATCTTCTCTCTGTGTTTGTGTGGGTTTGCTTTTGTGCCCTCCCATGTTACAAAGACATGTCTGCATTATTTCTTCCTGGGCCTCTGCTGAAAATTGTTTATTTGTTCCAAGTCAGACTGTCCTGATTAAAAAATGTTAAATAAAATTGATAGGCATTTGAATTTCAGACTTAAGGGTTTCTGAATGTTTAATTCCTTGCATATTTGATGGTGCAGTGGTAGTATTGTTGCCTCACAGCTATAGGTTTTCTGGTTTGATTCTTGGTTGGGGTGGCTTCTGTGTGGAGTCTGCATCTCCTCAATGTGTTTGTGTAGATTTGCTCTGGTGCCCTGCCATTTTACAAAGACGTGTCTGCAGTTTTAATCCCTGCTGAAAATTGGTTTTGTTCTGTCCGCAGTAAAATTGACAGGCATTTGAATTTCAGACTTCAGGTTTCTGAATGTTTAATTCCTTGCATAATTGATGGTGCGGTGGTAGTATTGTTGCCTCACAGCTATAGGTTTTCTGGTTTGATTCTTGGTTGGGGTGGCTTCTGTTTGGAGTCTGCATCTCCTGCCTGTGTTTGTGTGGATTTGCTCTGGTGCCCTGCCATTTTACAAAGACGTGTCTGCAGTATTAATCCCTGCATCTCTGCTGAAAATTGTTTTTGTTCTGTCCGCAGTAAAATTGACAGGCATTTGAATTTCAGACTTCAGGTTTCTGAATGTTTAATTCCTTGCAGATTTGATGGTGCAGTGGTAGTATTGTTGCCTCACAGCTATAGGTTTTCTGGTTTGATTCTTGGTTGGGGTGGCTTCTGTGTGGAGTCTGCATCTCCTCTCTGTGTTTGTGTGGATTTGCTCTGATGCCCTGCCATTTTACAAAGACGTGTCTGCAGTATTAATCCCTGCGTCTCTGCTGAAAATTGTTTTTGTTCTGTCCGCAGTAAAATTGACAGGCATTTGAATTTCAGACTTCAGGTTTCTGAATGCTTAATTCCTTGCAGATTTGATGGTGCAGTGGTAGTATTGTTGCCTCACAGCTATAGGTTTTCTGGTTTGATTCTTGGTTGGGGTGGCTTCTGTGTGTAGTCTGCATCTCCTCTCTGTGTTTGTGTGGATTTGCTCTGATGCCCTGCCATTTTACAAAGACGTGTCTGCAGTATTAATCCCTGCGTCTCTGCTGAAAATTGTTTTTGTTCTGTCCGCAGTAAAATTGACAGGCATTTGAATTTCAGACTTCAGGTTTCTGAATGTTTAATTCCTTGCAGATTTGATGGTGCAGTGGTAGTATTGTTGCCTCACAGCTATAGGTTTTCTGGTTTGATTCTTGGTTGGGGTGGCTTCTGTGTGGAGTCTGCATCTCCTCTCTGTGTTTGTGTGGATTTGCTCTGATGCCCTGCCATTTTACAAAGACGTGTCTGCAGTATTAATCCCTGCGTCTCTGCTGAAAATTGTTTTTGTTCTGTCCGCAGTAAAATTGACCGGCATTTGAATTTCAAACTTCATGTTCTTCAGAATACATAGTAGCACAACCTTTTTCTAGCAATTTTCTAAGTTTATAAGATGAATATTTTAAATTTGTCCCTATTTTTGGGACTGTATTCGCCCATTATTGGCTTCGCCCAGGTTTTTGTGCTAAGGTTGACAGCTATGGCAAGAACTGAATTCACTAAATATGGACTGTAGAATTGTGCATATTTACTGATAAAGGTGCACTGTAGAATTGTGCATATTTACTGATAATGGTGGACTGTAGAATTGTGCATATTTACTAATAATGGTGGACTGTGGAATTGTGCATATTTACTAATAATGGTGGACTGTGGAATTGTGCATATTTACTAATAATGGTGGACTGTAGAATTGTGTATATTTACTAATAATGGTGGACTGTGGAAGTCTGAGTAGACTTTTTATGATAAATGTTCTCAACTGGGCAGTTTTGCCATTATGGGTGCATATGTTTTGTTTCATTGCTTACTGGAAAAATGTTCAAAACAAATTTAAAACACCCTCTAACAAGTGTACTGTATTGTACAAGGAATATAATTTTAGTACAATGAGGAAGGTGTATCAAAGAGCACATGTATGTTTCATATGCAAGGGGCCTATGATTCGAAAACAGCCCAAAATTAATCTTTATCTGCCACTGGCAAAATGTATTTTCTTTGAATGTGGGTTTCAATGCTGTTTCAATGAATGTGAGTTTCAAGGGCAGAGAAGTTTTAATGCTAAGTTTTCATTGTGAGACTGCATTGCTTTGTTTAACAGATGACTTAATGTTTGTGCTGTAAAATACAAAATAAAACTTTCAAATGAAGTCCAATCATTGAAGTAAAGCAGTATGCACATTAGTGTTTATGGTAAATGGAGTGAAATAGCCAAGTAATGGTTAATTGGAATGGCTGCAGAGGCTCCAGTTCAACCATTATTTTGTCAGGGGAAGGGCAGCAAACTCAGACAGGCCCAGCTGAACTATACCTCCCAACTGTCCAGATTTTCAAAGAATGAATAGATTTTTGCTTCTTATTTTTGGTTTGTTGTTCATAAAATTTGTAGTTTTAATTCCTAAATGATTTGCCAGAAGTCACTAAATAATAAGTTTCAGACTTCATAACCTTCATAAAAATGCATGTTAAAGTAAGAGCCGTTCTATCAACTGTCTCAATTTATACAAGAGCAATTTTAGTACTGTTTATATGTGCCCCAATATATTTGGCCTTGTTCAGATTTACTGCATTAACAGGTTGAGAGGTACATGCAAATAAATTGCTTTATAGAATTAGGCATAGCCAACCTCTCAACTGTCCCCAATTTTGGCTCAAAATGTTGCTCTTCCCCCTAATAATCCCTCCGCAAAATAGCAATTTTGGAAGAAAACATGGAGGGTTTACAATTAAGAAATAACTGTAATAATCAAAGTTATAGATTACTTGAAATGCATGTAGATTCTTTTATTTTGTCAGCTGCTCAAGGTAGCAGTACTAATATTAAAGTGTCCCTTCTTTGACAGGTAAAAGCTGTATTGTGTGTCTATTTTATATTTTTGCATCACATTTTTGGTCCATTATTCATAAAATTGTGTTTTTTGGCAAATTAGTGACAAATCACTAAAGACTGAAGTTAGAAAATGACAGACATTTGAGTTTCAGATTTTATACCCTTCAGAAAATTCATACTAATGCAAGACCTATTCTATTATCTTTCTAAGTTTATTAGAGCAATATTTAAAAATTGTCCTTATTGTTGTGCCTTTGTCCCACTTCTGTGTATGGCTTTGTCCAGATTTCTTGCTCTTGAAGTTGAGAGGTATGACAAATGTGTCAGGGCCATCACAGTCAGCCAGAGAGATTTCAAATTGTGACATGCTTGTTGCACCCCACTCCCCATGTAGTGACTCTGGATGTGTCCAAGCAAGGCAAGGAGTAGTTGTATCTACCTTGGATGGGAGGACCCACTGCATAAGTACTACAGTGGCTTTTCATCTGTCCTTGATTTTGCAGAATGGTCTGGTTTCTGTCATATTTTTGTACTGTTGATTTATGCTTATTACTCAAAGTGCCTGTTGCTCTGTGTTTAAGTAGCAATGCTTTAATGACCATAAAGGTAAGCTTGTCTGACATCGTAAGATGCAAGTAAGCTTTAATAAGCATACTGTTAAAGAATTGCCAACATTGAAAGCCTTTCTGTTGTTGCCATGCAGAGAATACTTGACTAGATAATGTATAAGCCTTGGGTATTAAAGGACAGGATTCCATTATTTTAAAAAGCTCATTACACTTGTTGGAGACTTCCAGTCATCTCTACAGGCTTTACCCGTAAACTAAACAGAATGCCAATCATGTGTGGTCCATAACCTGTACAGTAATCCTTTAAGCAATGTATCTTGAGCTTGTTTCTTGTTTGCTTTTCATTTTTACTTTTATCATGTTTTCCCCATGAAACAAGTTGTCAGGCAGCAGGTCTTTTTGGATAAGAAACATTTTTACAAGTGGGGGCATCACATAGATTTCTACTTTCAGCATGTTGCTTGGTACTTTAATAAAGCTGAATATATTATAATTAGAACTGCAGTGCAAGGAGAAGTGGTTTGAGTTGAGTGCTTCTGGTTTTTCTTATACTTGATTTTGACTGGCATTCCAGTAATGTATTTAAAAGTAATTTATTTTTTCATGCCTCACAACCTTTTGTTTCTATCTAGATATTAAGTAAGCTGTCATGCAGCCAATGCATTGAAATATTTTTATTCTTCTACACTTATTTTTGTCTTGATTGATGATGGTTTGCCACCCAGGGCAGCGTATTTAATTAAAGTTAGTTTTTTTGTGGTTTTGTGCATAGCTCCTCCCCTTTATGGTTGACCACACCCCTTCCCTTTGACCCCGCCCATTCAGCGTCTCCTGCAGCCCCCCTGTGATTTGAAGTCACCAGCCGCCACTGCCTGCAGTAGGTGATAAGCTATGGAGTAAAGCTGGAGTTTTTTTGAGATGGTCAGTGTAGGGCATATGTTTGAAGCCAGTAA
This sequence comes from Protopterus annectens, assembly GCF_019279795.1. NCBI lineage: Eukaryota > Metazoa > Chordata > Ceratodontiformes > Protopteridae > Protopterus > Protopterus annectens. The sequence goes on from NC_056749.1 coordinate 357,501,644, forward strand.
TCTTCTTTGTGAGGTACTTCTGTGGCCTTTCCACCTGCTGCAGATTTCTTGTGAGGTACATTCCAAAAGGGTCATTGTACTCTATAATGGGTCTAATGAGTGTCGAGTAGAGGGTAACAATGACCTCTTTTTTCCTAAATGAGAACCCTTTGTGATGAGGTGTGCCATGTAGAAGGATTTCCTAACTACTGTGGTGATGTGATTATCAAAGAAGAAACTACTGTCCACCTGGGTTCCAAGGTCTCTTATCACACATTTGGTGTTAAGTAGACTGCCATCTATGTAGTAGTTCATGGGTACAGAGTTTCTACCAAAGGGGATGACAATGCACTTTTTGGCATTGAGCTTGAGGCCATGGCTCTGACACCAAGCATCTATCTCCGTGAGGCCCTTCTGTAAGGATGTCCACATCATTTGGGGACTCAACTATGGCTCCTAGTTTGCAGTCATCTGTGAACTTCGTTAGCCAAAGACATTTTGTGTTAACCTGTACTTCAGAGAAGTAGATACCAAACAGGAGAGGTCCCAAGACTGAACCCTGTGGTACTCCACTTGTCACTGGTTTGAAGTCAGATTTGAAGTCTTCAACTTTTACAGTGTGGGTTCTGTCAGTGAGCCAGTTGGAAACCCATCTTATGACTTAAGAATTTATACCTAGTTTAGTGAGTTTATCTATAATTCCAGAATGGGGGATCATGTTGAAAGCCTTGGCAAGGTCAAGATAGGGTGCGTGAACCACCTTACCCTCATCTACAGCTTTGGCGACTGCCTCAAAGAAGTCAATAAGGTTCAGGATACATAACCTGCCTCTCACAAACCCGAACTGGGTGGGGTCCAGAGTTTGGAGGTTACCATTGTCTTTGTTTATGAGTTCCATGATGATACATTCCATGGCTTTACAGACCAAGCTCATCAGGCTAATAGGGCAATAGTTCCCGGGATCAGTGGTGGCTCTCCCTTTGTGGAGTGGGATAACTGTTGCTATGCGCCATTCAGTGGGTGCAAAGCCTGATGTGAGGCTATGATTGAAAATGGTGCTTAGGTGGGGATCCAGTTCATTCTAAAGTTGTGTAGTACATGTATCTTAATTGATACTGTCTGTAGGTTTCCAACTTGGTCTTGGTACACCAGTACACACTGCAACGCATGCCTTTGGGGGACTTTTGATGTTATGCATACACTATCTGTAGAGAGCCCTGGCTGATGTTTACTGTGGAACAACTGTCCCATCTGATTACCCTAACCCAGGGGCCAAACTTATGCAGAGTCCAGGTGATTGCCAACACAGGTACTGCACAGCCAGTACTTGATAGACATTCCTGCAACTCCCTCAGTGTTGTGACATGTTACTAGGCAGCCTTATTGACCAGTCTGCAACATATGTCGTCATCTGTCTTGGATGGCCATCTGTTTATTTTCTACATTAATCCTGTCCCATACATCCTCGCCATATACATGACTGTCTACACTGTTTGCAATGGTATATGCAATGGTGAGGTAAGGCTACATGTCAGTACCTCAAAAGCTGTTTCCACAATATGTTATTTGGAGTGTATGCACACACATGCTTCCAGTGTTTGTGAAGGTATGTATTCCCCATATTTTCTGTCCTAACATAGGATTCCATATTACACATTCATTGCTCATGTTAGGACCACATTACAAGTTGTAAGGGTTGTTGAATGTAGTATTGTGAAATGCCATTGTGTAGATCTATAACAGTTGCCACTGTACTAGTGGTATATACAC